>NC_048234.1:37781174-37800064 GCF_002007445.2 Ailuropoda melanoleuca
TTTTCATTCATAATTTTATTAATTTGGGTCCTTTCTCTATTCTTTTGGATAAGTCTTGCCAGTGGCTTGTCAATTTTATTTATTCTTTCAAAGAACCAGCTTCTAGTTCTGTTGATCTGCTCTACTGTGCTGCCGGTTTCTAATTAATTGATCTCTGCTCTAATCTTGATCAACTGCTTTCTCGTGCATGGATTAGGCCTGNTCAGTGGGTTAGGCCTGTCCCTCTGTTGCTGTTCCAGTTTCTTGAGGTGAGAATATAGAAACTGCATTTTAGATTTTTCTATTCTTTTGAGTGAGGCTTGGATGGCTATGTATTTCCCCCTTAGGACTGCCTTTGCAGTATCCCATAGGTTTTGGACCGTTGTGTTTTCATTCTCGTTGGTCTCCATAAATTGTTTAAATTGATTTTTGATTTTCTGGTTTATCAAATCATTCTTGAGCAGGATGGTTCTTAGTCTCCAAGTGTTTGAGTTTCTTCCAAATTTTTCCTTGTGGTTGAGCTCCAATTTCAAAGCGTTGTGGTCTGAGAATATGCAGGAAATAATTTCAGTCTTTTGGTATCGGTTGAGACCTGTTTTGTGACCCAGAACATGGTCTATTCTTGAGAATGTTCCATGGGCATTAGAATAGAATGAGTATTCTTTGGTTCTGGGGTGTAGTGTTCTATATATATCTATGAGGTCCAACTTGTCGAGTATGGCATTCAAAGCTCTTGTTTTTTTGCCGATTTTCTGCTTAGGTGCTCCGCCTATTTCTGATAGTGGAGTGTTGAGGTCCCCTACTATTAACGTATTTTTATCTACATGTCTCTTTATTCTGGTTAAGAGTTGGCTTGTGTATCTTGCTGCTCCCCTGTTGGGGGCATACAAATTTATAATTGTCATATCCACTTGTTGGATACATCCTTTAAGAATAATATAGTGCCCTTCTGTGTCTCTAACTATAGTCTTTAGTTTAAAATCCAATCTGTCTGACATGAGAATTGCTACCCCAGCTTTCTTTTGAGGTCCATTGGCATGAAAGATGGTTTTCCATCCCTTCACTTTCAGTCTGGATGTATCTTTAGGTTCAAAACGAGTCTATTGTAGACAACAAATGGATGCGCCATGTCTAAATTTTTCTGATTTCATCATGATTGGATATTGACTACAAGAAATGCAGCATGTGCTGAGGCCACAAAAATACAATATACAAAATTACTCAAAGGACACATTTCCCTAGGTACTTTGCATAAATATTTAAAGCTTCTTTTTGTAAAATTTTCAACCAAACACACTGGAAAACAATTGCTTATACAATACAAATGTAACTCTTTTCTTTAAAAGCAATTATTTTTATCAAGGAATTGAATTTTCTCAAAACGAAAGAAAGGGACAATTTATTTTATTTTGAGCCGTGAATATAATGAGCACAGAAATAAGAGAATAAAACACAGACAAGGTTCTGCAACTACTGCCTATTGTATTAGGGTGTGTGATTGGCTCAGAATTTTTTCTTCCTCCCTGATCCTTGCCAACATCCTCCACCATTCACCTCCCCATCCCATTGGTGTAGTGCTCAGCCAAGTGACTAGTTTTGGCCAATAGAGTATCAACAGAAATGACAGTGTGGCATTTCAGAGCAAGGGCCTTTAATGACCACTCACAAGTTTGTTTTCCCCTCTCGCACTCTGCCATCTTCCACGGGGAAAAATGGCCCTTTGCAGTTGCTATCTGTGATGCAGACCACATGGACCAGAGTTGAACTTGAACTTGAACCCAACTCTTAGCCCAAAGCACAACCATTCCAACCAACGTACAGGTCTGTGGGTGACAAAATTAATGTTTGTTGTTGTATGTCATTGAGATTCTGGAGTTGTTTGTTATGCAGTATTAATCATATTAATAATTGACTAATACAGCTATTATTTACCATGTTATATTATTTCCCTCACCATTCCAACCAACCTACAGGTCTGTGGGTGACAAAATTAATGTTTGTTGTTGTATGTCATTGAGATTCTGGAGTTGTTTGTTATGCAGTATTAATCATATTAATAATTGACTAATACAGCTATTATTTACCATGTTATATTATTTCCCTCACCATTCCAACCAACCTACAGGTCTGTGGGTGACAAAATTAATGTTTGTTGTTGTATGTCATTGAGATTCTGGAGTTGTTTGTTATGCAGTATTAATCATATTAATAATTGACTAATACAGCTATTATTTACCATGTTATATTATTTCCCTCACCATTCCAACCAACCTACAGGTCTGTGGGTGACAAAATTAATGTTTGTTGTTGTATGTCATTGAGATTCTGGAGTTGTTTGTTATGCAGTATTAATCATATTAATAATTGACTAATACAGCTATTATTTACCATGTTATATTATTTCCCTCACCATTCCAACCAACCTACAGGTCTGTGGGTGACAAAATTAATGTTTGTTGTTGTATGTCATTGAGATTCTGGAGTTGTTTGTTATGCAGTATTAATCATATTAATAATTGACTAATACAGCTATTATTTACCATGTTATATTATTTCCCTCTTTATATTATTTACTATTTTTTCTTGCTTAATCAGTAAACATTTTTTACATTGTAATATGAAAAATCATGGTTTGCAAATAAACTGTCATCAGTTCAGTAAAAATGTCTCAACTCTCTTAATGAACCCAGCTATCAAGTGTGATTAAGCCTAATAATTTCACAGAACTCATTTTCAAAAACTTCTTAACTTTCCTGATTTTTAAATGGTGCAGCAGGGTAGTATCTTGAAATACTAACAGATGTGTCCTTTATTATTCCCTGTGTTTCACTGAATTACTACCTGTAGGACCTTTTCTCAGTCCAGGGGCTAGAAAAGAGACACCTCTTAACTTAAGAAGTAATGTTGCCAACTATAGTTTGCAACAATTAATGGACTACCAAATTGATTAACTATGTCTTAACCAAGAGATTTTCAATGAAAAATAGATTAGAAGGGGCGCCTGGGTGGCTCAGTCGATTGGGCTTCTGCCTTCAACTTGGGTCATGATCCCAGGGTCCTGGGATCGAGTCCCAAGTCAGGCTCCCTGCTCAGCAGTGGAGCCTATGTCTCCTTCTCCCTTTGACCCTCCCCCATTCATGCTCGCTCTCTCTCACTCTCTCTTGCAAGTAAATAAAATATTTTTAAAAATAGATTAGAAAACATCAGATTGTATCACACATAAAAAGGTAAATATTATTTTGCAAACACATGTGAGAAAAAGAGACTGAAATGTGAATAAAGTCTGAACAAAAACAACTGGTAATCACAGTCTGAAAGGAAGTTTTTTTTAGTGGAATTACAGGCATCAAATATTTGGTTCAAGTTCAATACTTAACCCTTCTCCAAACTGCAATACTTTCTGCATCATTCTGGGGCTATAACTACATGTAAGGTAAAATGGGTGGACATAATCTAAACATGGAAAAGACCATGACAAATAGTATACAAAACAAAGAATTACTAAAGACATTTCCATTAAAATCAGGACCAAGATAGAAATGTCTACTATGACCACTAATTTTCAATGATGTTTAGAAAGTTTTAGCTAATGCACTAAGACAAAAAGAATATGCAAAAGAAATATCCTGGGACGCCTGGGTGACTCAGTCTGTCAAGCATCTGCCCTCAGCTCAGGTCATGATCCTAGGGTTCTGGGATCGAGTCCTACATGGGGTTCCCTGCTCAGCAGGGAGTCTAGCTTCTCCCTCTGCCCCTCCTCCCCGCTCATGCTTGCTGCCTCACTCCCTCTCTCTCTCTCACACAAAAATAAGTAAATAAAATCTAAAAAATAATAATAACAATAATTTTAAAAAGAAAAAAAAGAAGTATCTCTCCTTATTGATGACATTATTGGATTCCTAGAAAACTTAAGATTTAATAGAAGACAATCAATTTGGTAATGGGGCTAAATACAAAATAAATACATAAAATTAACATTTTTTATCCCAATTAACAATAACCAATTATAAATATATGTGAAAAAATCAAGATTGTGATCAAAACAATATAATATATAGGAATAAGTGTGGTTTTTTTTTTAAACTTATAGGACATAAGTGAAAAGGCATGCCACACAGTGAGAAAAGATATTCGCAAGGCATATATTCAACAAAAGAACTTATAACTAGAAAATATATATATATATATTCTAAGTAGGCTCCATGCCCAGCATGGAGCACATGCAGGGTTTGAACTGGTGACCCTGAGATCAAGACCTGAGCTGACATCAAGAGTCAGATGCTTAACCAACTGAGCCACCCAGGTGCCCCCAGAACATATTTTTTTTAATTTTTTCAAATCAACAAGAAACAGAAAGCCAGTCCATTAAAAAAAAAAAAAGGCAAAAGACTTAAACCAGATACTCCATAAAAGAGGCAATCCAAATGATATATAAGCATATGAAAAATATTTAACATCATTGGTCACAATGAGATACTAAGTACTCATCAGAATGGCTAACGTTCTAACTGACAACCCAAGTTGGCAAGAATGGGGACATCTGGTCTGTCACAGAGTTGGCAGTAGCGTCACTTGGCACGGGAACTTTGCAGGACTCTGGCATTCTCTGTTAGAGGTGAACATCTGCATACTCACTGCCCAGCAATTCCATTGCTGAAATATACTCAATGGAAATGTGGCCATAAGTGGACCAACAGACATATACGAGAACGGTTTGGGTATTATTCATAACAGCCAAAACGTTAAACAACCCAGATGTCCAGCAAGAGTGGAATGGAGGAGTAGAAATGTAAATGATACACCCACTGGAAATGTTATGGTGATTTCTCAAAAAATTAATCATACGGTCCAGTAACTCTACTTCTGGGTGTGTACTCAGAAGAGCAGAAAGCAGAGATCTGAATGGATAGCTAACACCCATGTTCCCACCAGTATTATTCACAACAGGTAAACGGTTGAAGCGACCCAAGTGCCCCTCCACAAATAAATGGGTAAACATGGAGAAAACAAAATGAATGGAAAAACAAAAATACTCCACACGATGGAATATTATTTAGCTTTAAAAAGAAAAGAAAATCTGACTCATGCCCCAATACAGATGATGAACCTCGAAGACATTAATTACACTAAGTGATGATGGGAGAAAGTTTGCCACTTCAACACTGTTTTCTATAAAACACAACTTACATAAAAATCTTAACTTTAAAAAATAGATTGAACATGGGACACCTGGGTGGTTCAGTCGGTTAAGTGTCTGCCTTTGGCTCAGGCTCAGGTCATGATCCTTGGTGCCCTGGGATCGAGTCCTGCATCGGGCTCCCTGCTCAGCAGGGAGCCTGCTTCTCCCTCTGCCTGCTGCTCCCCTTGCTTATGCACTCATTTTCTCTCTCTTTCTGACAAATAAGTAAAACCTTAAAAAAAATTAGAATGAATGATTTTGCTGAAATAAAGGCAAGAAACTCTTAAGAACAAGTAACATACAAAAATAAATAAATAAATTACACTGAGTGAAATAAGCCAGATGCAAAAGGATCATTATGATATGATCCCACTTATATGAGAAACCTAGTGCAGTCAGACTCTTAGAGGTGGAAAGTAGAATGATGGCTTCAAGGGACTGGGGAAAGGGGAAATGAAGAATTTTTGTCTCATGTCTACAGATTTGAGTTTGGGATGGCAAAAAATTTCTGGAGATGGATGGTGGTGATGGCTGCACAACAATGTAAATATACTTAATGCCACTGAAAGGCACACTGAAAAATGATTAAAATGATAAATTTTATGTTATTTATATTTTACCACAATAAAAAAATTACCAGTGGATTTGATAAACTGTCATACACTCATATAATGGAATAATATACAGCAATAAAAATGAAGACAACATAGACTTTAAATTTTTAAAATCCAATAGCTTAAAAAAAGTAATGTGTCTGTTTGAATATATACAAACAATGACATAAAATAGATGCAAAAGGACACTTTTACATCCTCAGAAATATAGAAAACATACTTTCAACCATTTTAGAATCCAGCTTTATCCAGAAAACCTTCTGAAAACTAAGGCCAAGAAAATTTCATATGATCAAGACAAATACTTACATGACTTTTCTTTTAATATTTTTTACTGAATAGCCAAAAAGCAGAAACACCAAGCCATCTAATTCTATCCTGGACCCTGGCATCCCCTCCCCAGCTGCACTGACCATTCCCTCGCGCACAGTTCTGAGATCATAATCACCTGGCTAGGAGCTGAAGTAGACACGGCGGTGAATGCTTGCTTCTCAAGTGTGAGATTCGGAGGAGGGAGGGACAGAGTCAGGAATGGCCCTTGGAGAGGATTCTTGCCAAGACTGAAATTTTTTATTTATTGTTTCTGATGCAGGCAGAATGACAGATTGTTTCAAGTGGCCAAGAAACACAATGTATCCAGTTACTCAACGTCCTCTGCAGGAGAGAAGATTCCTGGGGCTCCCATCAAACAGTGAACCAAGTGCAATGCGCAGGTACTCATCCTTCTCCCCTGAGATCTGAGAGGAGGACACTGGCAGCACCGTGCGCAGCTGGGGGATCAAGGCCAACACATACCCAGAGCCAGGTGAGCCAGGTGAGCCAGGCCGGACTAGCCCTCCACTGCTCCAATGTCAAGTGAGCGGAAAAGAGCAACAGAGAGCCGAGGAAACAAGGGAGGCCCAGAGACAAAGGAAACGGTACATTCAGGCTACTGAGGAAAAGCCACTATGTTTATTTTTTTAAAAGAATGAGAAACACTCAAATAAGCAGGAAAGTTATTACAGAAACCTGCAGCCCTATACCATTCTCCTAGGATTCTCTCCTCGAGCCTTCAGGAGGAGTGCGGCCCTGACCACACTGCGATTTAGCTGCCAGAAGCATGAGAGTTAATTTCTGCTGTCTTAAGGCACCTACTTTGTGCCAGTTTGTCATAGCAGCCCTAGGAAACTAATACAGTGAGATATTCAAAAAAGTATGTATGATGTAAATGGACAGTTCAAAATCAGTAACGATAAAATAAGCACCCTTTATCCATAACCCAGCTTATGAAAGAGAAGTTACTGGTAGCTTCGAAGACCCTCCAGACTGCTTTTCCCAGATCACGGTCCCCACCGTTGTCTCTACCACCTGAAATTTTGTGTTAAGCATTCCTACCATTTTCTTTGTAATTTCTTTATACAGACATATATGAATATATCCACAAATAACATGGTGTTTAGTTTTGCCTGTTTTGAGGTTTTGTAAAAATTGAGTCATACTTTATACATTCTTCTTTATGTGTTCTTTACACAATTTTGCTTTGAAGAGTAATTCATGATGATGTGTAATATTTTATATACAATCTATTTATTTTGCTACAAATAATGCTTCAGTGGTTTCCTAATATTTGTTATTATAAATGTTACAAATAATGCTTCAGTGGTTTCCTAATATTTGTTATTATAAATGTTACCATAAATGTTCTTGTATGTCTCCTAATACACATGGACATTATTTTAGAACTATAAAAACCTGGATTACAATAGGTTTAGCACTGAAATAGAGTTTTACATAACAGGAGAATTGCTGAATTATAGAACGTGTTTATGTTCAACTTATGAAAAGTATGCTTTAAATACATAGAAAATAGAATAGAATAGAAATAAAAACGAACTTTTTAGATGTCAAAATCACAGACTCGAAACAAGATAGAAAAGATGAGATAAAAAAACCAATCAGTTAATAATTCAAAACATCTGACAAGGATAGGAAAGAAACACAGACCAATCTCACTTATGAATACGGGTGTGAAAATCATAAGTAAAATATAAGCAATTCAAATGTAAAAGCGCCTAATAATAATGTACCAAGTTGACTTTACTCCAGGAATGCATGCATGACTAAATATTATGAAAAATTCATATAATTTATAAAATGAATCATAATATAAAAAATGAAAGTATATGATCATCTCAGTCAGTATTTTAAAAGATTTGATAATATTCAGAATCTCTTTCTCTTTTTAAAAAAACTTATGAATCAATACTAGATAAAGAGATTTTTAACATGATGGAAAATATCCACATTACATTAGGAACAAAGATAGAATGCTTGCTTTCACATCCATTATTCACACTAAAATTTCTAGTCTATGTATTAAGAGAAAGTGAGGTATAAATATTAGAAAGGAGATAAAAATTAAAAAGGAGAAAACTTATTATTCAGAGATGACATATGATTTCCAAGTGCTTTTTCACCTAGAAAACACATGACTAAAAATCTTGGATTGTAAAACTTACCATTGAAAAATTTCACCATAATGGAGACAGATAAACATATCACTTGGTAGTGTGTCCTGCAAAGACAATTTGTCCTACAGTATTGGCATAATGTTTTTAGTGAACCAACAGATTAAGTAGAAGACTGGCATTAATGATCCATGCTGTATGAAAAATGTTAACTATTTTTTTTTAAGATTTTATTTATTTATTTGACAGAGATAGAGACAGCCAGTGAGAGAGGGAACACAAGCAAGGGGAGTGGGAGAGGAAGAAGCAGGCTCATATCGGAGAAGCCTCATGTGGGGCTCGATCCCAGAACGCCAGGATCACGCCCTGAGCCAAAGGCAGACGCTTAACCGCTGTGCCACCCAGGCGCCCCAAAAAATGTTAACAATTGACACAGGCATCATGAAAAATGGCCACATCATTAAAAGAAACAGTCAATTCTCCTCCCCTTTCTTTTTTTTCTTTTTTTTTTAAATAATAATTTTTTTATTATGTTATGTTAGGGTTACCTCCCCTTTCTTGGGCTCACTCTCAGACATTATTGGATGGAAGAGGGAATGGAATTGTCTAACATTTATATCACTATCTCTTTTCTCTCTTTCTTCCTCTATTTTTTTTTCTGACAGAGCACACATTTGAATTCATGTACTTCAAATGCATATATAATCTAACACCATTATAAATAAAACTTTGATATCCAGTTGTGCCCACTTGTAGATTATGGTTTTGCTTTATACCGAGCTTGATACGAAATTTAGCCCTGCTTCAAATCCTCTCTCTCAACAAATAACCTCTCACACCAAAAATATTACTGAAAAACTAGAATTTGCTAAGATACTGATAGTACAGGAAGTTTTACATGTGTGGGGACTGGGGTATATGGGAAATCTCTGTACTTTTCATTTGATTTGGCTATGAACTTAAAACTGCTCTTAAAAACACATTTTATTAATTTAAAAAATAGAATTTGCTACTTATGTTGCAAAATTAAAGAGCTGATATCACATAGCGCATGTTATTTCCAACAGGCAACTCCTTTGGGCAACCAGGACCCCAGCTCTTGGCCCCAGAATTAAGAGGCCCAATTCTGGCTTCTTCCAGCTGAACCCAGGCCCATGACGTGGGGTCTATGGAGTCAAAAAGCTGTGCTCTCAAGAGCCCATGTCCTCAAACTGTCCTTTTGTCCCTCACCTACTCTCTCTCTTCTTTTCTGTCCACGCAACCTTTCTCTCCCTCATTTTATTTTTTATTATACTCAGAAAAGCTTCTTTTTATTTTCATGAGACCCCAAAACCAGCCACATGACCATTTTTACCTTCAACCTTAAGAGTCTTTTTGCAGCGAAACCAAACCCTACATATAAACAAAAGTTAACAGCAGCAGCAGAGTTGCTAAAACAGTCTTCACTCATTTACATACACAAACATCAATTCTTTCCACATATCAGCATTAATTTGTTAGAAAATATTAAGGAAAAATTGTCCTTTCACATAGCAACTAAGACAAAATAACCTGAAGTCAAATGAACAGAAAATGTGCAGGATTTATATAAAAAGAACTGGAAACCTTTACTGAGGTACCTGAAAGCTACAAGTGGAGGGATATAACGTGGGCCAGATTATAAGCTTCTATATTGTAAAGATGACAATTATCACCAAATTAGCATCTAATGATCCTAGCCAATTTCCTCCTCTGTGTTGATCTGGTCACACTCTTTTGGCCATTTGCATATATGATTTTGAGTTGATATTGGTCCAGCTCCTTTATCAGTCTGTAAATCCCCTAGAGGTGGTATTCAAATTTTATACCTCCTCCGTATGGACGTGGTAAAAAGCTCTGAGGGTTCTGGCTTCCTGCACCAGGCATGCCACCTGGCCAGGGCATAGCCCCTGAGAGGGGGCTTCAGAAGAAGAAACACCTTCTCCATCCCCTAGACTCAGTCTCAGTTCCTGCCTGTCACACCTTCTGTCCTTGACAGGCATCACCCCAGAAGTCCTGATGCCTTAGTTAAGGCAGATGCTGGTAGCTGAGGACCACACTCTGAGAAGAATGTTTTCTGTTTTATTGTTTTTTAAGATTTATTTATTTTAGAAAGAGCGAGTGAGAGAGAGAGCACGAGCAGGAGTAATGAAATTCCAATCAAATTCTCAATTGGGTTTTTTTTATTTTAAGCAATAAAAATAAATAGAATAATAACAGATGTGCATTATCTTGTAGTGAAGAAGGCCATAGAATAAGATCTAAAAGCCATCTAGAAATGCTCTCAATGGACTGCACACATAAAAATTTAGAATTTCTGCACAGGAAAAAAAAAAAGCTATGAAAAAGTAAGAAAAGAAAAAGGCAGATGACAAGCTCAAATAAATTTACAACATATAAAACAGAAAAAGTTGACATATTTAGAAGAGGTATTTTTAATTAATAAAATTTTAAGTAACTAGAAATAGAAAAAACAAGTGAAGAACACGAACAGGTCACAAATGGCCAATAAAAATATGAAGTACTCTCCATATCAGTAGCAACCAAAGAATGCAAGCATTCTTAAAATAAGATAATTATCCTTTATCACCAGGCAAAGATTTTTTTAAGTATTCTTAAGGATTCAGGAATTGCACATTCTCATACAGCATCAGTGGGTATAAACCTGTGTAACTTAAAAAAGTGCTTTGGCAGTAAACATAAAATCCATAAAATGTGCATAACATTTGACTTAATAGTCTTTCTTTCGGTAATTTATTCCATGGAAATAGTTACACAAAGGGTCTAATTATCTGAGCAGAAGAATGATTGTCTTGACCTTTAGGAAAAGTGAAAATTTAGAAATAACTTGAATGTCCATCATCTGCCCCAGCCCACTACAATAAAGCATCGCAGGCTGGACTATTGGACAGCCGTGAAAAATGATGCTCCAGGCTCCAGGAATTTACCAGCAGGAGCAGCAGCGGCCAGGCACCCCCCCTCCCCACAAACACTACCAACACGCACATGAGTAAGGGCATCAGCCCCAAAGCAGTAAAGGAACCCCAAGCTACCAGTAAAATGGTCCACCGAACCTGTTTCTGCAAAAGTTGAAACCAGCCGCCCTCACGAAAGGCAACAGGGAACACTCAATCTTCAGAAAACAAACAAAGGAGAAAAGAGGGCAAAAGAAGACGCTGAAGCGGGTCTCAAAAACACTATAGACTGATCTGCAGAAAACAGAACAACAGGAGCACCCAGCTCTGATGAAGCAGGAGCAAAAGAAGCCGAGTCTGGTGATGAATATCTTATCCCGAGTCTTCTCCGTAAGCCCCACCCTTCTCATATTGTTCAACTGTCTGGTAAAGGCAAGATTTTTAGAAGCTCTGGAAATAATTATTAAGAGGGTTTGTTTTTTTTACATATTTAGGTAAGTGTAAATGGTTTTTCTTCAAAGGTGAAATTAGGCCTTGTTGTTTAGTGTTTCTGCACAACCAGGAATTACAAGAATATTGGAGGAAAGAAGTCTTTGACATCTCGTGCACCGATTTACCATTCCACAGGCTGGCGGTGGGGCGGGTTATAGCCGATAATACAAAGCATAATTAAATGCAATGCACACTCATAATCATTCATGTAGCATGTCTCAAACATCTCAAATTGCTAATCTTTTATCCCCATGTTCTTTGGTAGAACAGTTTTTTCAAGGCACCTGCTCCCTGACTTTGGCCCTCTCAGTTAGACTTGAGCGCCATCGGTGACATTTCTAGTAGCAGCAGTCCAGTTTATCCTATGGTTTTGCTAATACACTGCTAAAGATGGGACTTTTTTTAGAATGTTACAAGTATGATATTAAGTCATGGATTAGTGGAATTTTAGAATTTCACTGACGTGACTGGGCAATTTTTTAGAAAAGGATTGCAGCCATTCTTTTTTTAGATTGTTAATACTTGCATAGGAGTTATATATACATTCTTATGCATACAGATTCTTATACATAAGAATTGTATATAGATTGTTTATACTGCCCGAACATATCAGGCAGAAGCCTTAATAGCTCAATTATTACAAAAATTAAAAAATTAAAAAATAAAAGGAGGGGCCCCTTAGTGGCTCAGTCAGTTAAGTAGCCAACTCGTGATTTTGGCTCAGGTCATGATCTCAGGGTCCTGAGAGCATTGGGTTCCTCACTCAGCGGGTTCCTCACTCAGCGGGGAGTCTGCTGTGCTTGAGGATTCTCTCTCTCCCTCTCCTTCTGCCCCTCCTCCCACTCACGCTTATGCACTCTAAAATAAATAAAAAAATCTTTTTTAAAAAGGGGTGTCTGGGTGGCTCAGTCACTTAACTGTTCAACGTGGTTTCAGCTCAGGTCATGATCTCAGGATCCTAGATCAAGCCCCATGTCAAGCTTCTCTCCCTCTTCTTCTGCCCCTCCCCCACCACCACTTGTGCTCTCTCTCTCTCTCAAAAAAAAAAAGATGGTGCACATATACTATATTTTATTGACTCAAACACCTACATTTTTCACATAGGTCCTGCTGTCCTCCTAACTGCTTAGATATGCACAAACTCTAGCAAAGTTTCCAGATAGCTATCATTTCAAATTGAGTTATGCTCTTTATTGATAGTAGATCCACTGAGTTTAATTGCTATCTAAACTATCTTGCAAAAGATTTCACCATAACTTCTCTATACATAATGTATACAGAAAGATAAGGAAACATAAAAGCTAGGAATAAATTTAATATTACTGAAGCAAATAATCTTCATTGGAAGAATGAATTTCATATTTTTTCTGGAGAAGACACAACCAAATGCTTAATGGGACCCAAGAAAAAAAATACTCAGAAGTGGGTGAAGATAAGAAAATACAAAAAGATTGCCTTCACACACCACGCAATGCAGCTGAAGGGTAGAGGTGCACTGGGTGTTATACGCAAGTAATGAATCATGGAACATTACATCAAAAACTAGGGATGTACTGTATGGTGACTAACATAACATAATAAATAATTATTATAAAAAAAAAAACTCAGAACAGATGAAGGAAATTTTAAAGCATCAAGACGCTGGTTCTGTCAGACAGAGAAAGACAAATACCATAGTGACCTCATTTATATGTGGAATTTAAAAAAACTAAAAAACCAAATTCATGGATACAGTGAAAGGATAGGTGGCTGCCAGTGGTGGGGTGTGGGGAGTAGGCAAACGGGTGAACAGGGTCAAAAGTTATAGAATAAGTAATTCCTGGGATATAATGTACAGCATGGTGACTACAGCTAATAATGCTGTATTATGTATTTGAAAGTTACTAAGATTAGATCTTCAAAGTTCTCATCACAAGAAAAAACATGTGTAACTATGCATGCTGATGACTGTTAACCAAACTTATCATGGTGATCATCTCACAATATATACAAATATCAACTCATTATACTGTGCATCTGAAACTAATATGTTGTATGTCAATTATACCACATGTTTATAAAGATTTTTTTTTATTTATTTGAGAGAGAGAGCAGAGCGAGCAAGAACACCACTGGGTGGGGAAGAGGGGCAAAGGCAAAGGGAGACGCAGGCTCCCCACTGAGCAGAGAGCCTGACATGGGGCTCTATCCCAGGATCCTGGGATCACGACTGGAGCTGAAGGCAGACCCTAACCGACTGAGCCACCCAGGTGCCTCTACACCTGAATTTAAAAAAAAAAAAAAAAAAAAAGGACCTGGTTATGACACAGGACTATCAATGAGGCATTGTCCCATAGTTTAATTGGCAGATTTTTTTTTCTTTCTTTCTCAGCAGTACATAAAATAAGACACTAACAATCAATATCCTACATTCAATGAAATATAGTTTCTTTGTTAACAGGAACGATATCCTTGGTACACTACAAGTTTTCCCTTCAGCAGCACACATGCTAAAATTAGAATGATCCAGAGTTAGTACAGCACCTGGATAAGGGCAACATGCAACCTCATGAAGTGTTCTACAGTCTTTCTATTTCTTAATCTAGGTGTTTATTTGTGAACATTCACCCATCTGTACACTTATGTTTCGTGCACATTTCACTAAGTGTGCCTTGCTTTAATAGAAATGCCCTTGAAATATCAGCATAGAACAGTTTATAGAGCATGAATACCATTTTTTGTAACTGGGTGCAGGTGTGCATGTCTTCTCCCATTTGTGTGCACATTTGTGAATGTAGGCATAGAATCTAAATGTCAATAGGAATTATCAAAAGACAGGTAACTTTCACTTTCTTCTTTATGCTTTTCTGTGTCTGAAGACTTTTTACAATTAACCCCTTTTTTCTTTTACAATCAGAAGAAAAAGACAGAAAGACCTACTGTCACTTTACAAACACATGCACATAAAACAAAACTTGCATATGCTTTGAACAGCAATTGTGCTTCACAGAATCTGTGTACAGAAATCATGAAGGATGTGTACAAATTAACTATTAAAATACTCATCACATTCACATTTTCATTTCTGAGAATTTAGCCTACAATGATTAGGGATATCAACAAATATTTATTTACAAAGTTTCTCATCATAGTGTTTTGTAAAGTATCAAACACTTCCAATAACATAGGAATAGATAAATACTGTACATTCATACAATGAATGAGTGTGGATTTTGAAGAAAATGTGATGACATAGGAGATACTTATTAACACTGTGAAAATGAAAATGTGCAACACAAAACTCTAAAAGCAATATAAACCAAGTTTGTAAGAATGCATAAAATAAATATAGGAAATACATACGCAAATAAAAAAGGGAGAAATAGATGTAAATGTTTATAGCAGTTATTCCTAACTGTGAAATTGCTATTTTTTTAATTGTCTCTTTATACCTTTCTGCATTTTCTAAATTCTGTAAAATGAGAATTACAAATTCTGTAATTTTTAGGAAGTCACTTTTTAAATCACTGCAGTCACAGACACTTAATCCAGAGAGCAAACAGGCACACCAAAACAAAATGCTAATTCTACAAAGAAGCACAGAAAGTGCCCCAGGCCCTGCACTGCAGCTCACCATAACTGAAAGTTGGCCTGTTATTTAGAGTCTATTGGGTTCACTTAAATGCAGTCCTTTTACACCTGCTCATCTTATTTCCTTTCCCAAAAAAAAATTACAAATACTGATGGAAGCTGGCAGAGGAATGCAGTTGTCAAGAGACATAACAATTAATTTAAAAGTGAGAGAAAAGAAAATAAAAAATAATAGTAGGCATTGTCATAATCCAGGATTGTTTAGTCACAGGACATAGAATCCTATAGACTTGAGGGCAACAGTGAATTAAAACCATCCATATCCATGTCCAGAATATGAGTCATTAAAAACCTTTCTATGTTCCTGTTCAGGAATGACTCGATAAACCAGGAAATCAAAAATCAATTTAAACAATTTATGGAGACCAACGAGAATGAAAACACAATGGTCCAAACCTATGGGATACTGCAAAGGCAGTCCTAAGGGGGAAATACATAGCCATCCAAGCCTCACTCAAAAGAATAGAAAAATCTAAAATGCAGTTTTTATATTCTCACCTCAAGAAGCTGAAACAGCAACAGAGGAACAGGCCTAATCCACGCACGAGGAAGCAGTTGACCAAGATCAGAGCAGAGATCAATGAATTAGAAACCAGCAGCACAGTAGAGCAGATCAACAGAACTAGAAGCTGGTTGAGAGAATCAAAAAAATTGACAAACTGCCAGCAAGACTTATCCAAAAGAATAGAGAAAGGACCTAAATTAATAAGATTATGAATGAAAAAGGAGAGGTCACAACCAACACCAATGAAATTGGAAGGATTATTAGAAACTTTTATCAACAGCTGTATGCCAATAAATTAAGCAATCTGGAAGAGATGGAGGCCTTCCTGGAAACCTATAAACTACCAAGACTGAAACAGGAAGCAATTGATTTTTTAAACAGGCCAATTAATTATGAAGAGATTGAAACAGTGATAAACAACCTTCCAAATAACAAAACTCCAGGCCCAGACGGTTTTCCTGGAGAATTCTACCAAACATTCAAAGAAGAAATAATACCTATTCTCCTAAAGCTATTTCAAAAAATAGAAACAGAAGGAAAGCTACCAAACTCATTCTGTGAGGCCAATATTACCTTGATCCCCAAACCAGGCAAAGATCCCCTCAAAAAGAGAATTACAGACCGATTTCCCTAATGAATATGGACGCCAAAATCCTCAACAAGATCCTGGCTAATAGAATCCAACAGTACATTAAAAGGATTACCCATCATGACCAAGTGGGATTCATCTCTGGGATGCAAGGGTGGTTCAACATTCGCAAATCAATCAGTGTCAAAGATTTTATCAGCAAGAAAAAAGCCAAAAATCATATGATTCTCTCAATAGATGCAGAAAAAGCATTTGACAAGAGACAACATCCTTTCCTGATTAAAACCCTTCAGAGTGTAGGAATAGAGGGTACATTTCTCAATCTCATAAAAGCCATCTATGAAAAGCCTACTGCAAGCATTATTCTCAATGGGGAAAAGCTGGAAGCCTTTCCCTTAAGATCAGGAACACGACAAGGATGCCCACTCTCGCCACTATTATTCAACATAGTACTAGAAGTCCTTGCAACAGCAATCAGAAGACAAAAAGGGATCAAAGGTATCCAAATCGGCAAAGAAGAAGTCAAACTGTCTCTCTTTGCAGATGACATGATACTCTATATGGAAAACCCAAAGGAATCCACTCCCAAACTATTAGAAGTTATAGAACAATTCAGTAAGGTGGCAGGATACAAAATCAATGCCCAGAAATCAGTTGCATTTCTATACACGAATAACGAGACTGAAGAAAGAGAAATTAGGGAATCCATCCCATTTACAATAACACCAAAAACCATGCGTTACCTTGGAATTAACTTAACCAGAGACGTAAAGGACCTATATGCTAGAAACTATAGATCACTTTTGAAAGATATTGAGGAAGACATAAAAAGATGGAAAAATATTCCATGCTCATGGATTGGAAGAATTAACATAGTTAAAATGTCCATACTACCCAGAGCAATCTACACTTTCAATGCTATCCCGATCAAAATACCGAGGACATTTTTCAAAGAACTGGAACAAATAGTCCTTAAATTTGTATGGAACCAGAAAAGGCCCCGAATCTCCAAGGAACTGTTGAAAAGGAAAAACAAAGCTGGGGGCATCACAATGCCGGATTTCGAGCTGTACTACAAAGCTGTGATCACAAAGACAGCATGGTACTGGCACAAAAACAGACACATCGACCAATGGAACAGAATAGAGAACCCAGAAATGGACCCTCGGCTCTTTGGGCAACTAATCTTTGATAAAGCAGGAAAAAACATCCGGTGGAAAAAAGACAGTCTCTTCAATAAATGGTGCTGGGAAAATTGGACAGCTACATGCAAAAGAATGAAACTTGACCACTCTCTCACACCATACACAAAAATAAACTCCAAATGGATGAAAGACCTCAATGTGAGACAGGAATCCATCAAAATTCTAGAGGAGAACATAGGCAACAACTTCTATGACATCGGCCAGAGCAACCTTTTTCACGACACATCTCCAAAGGCAAGAGAAATAAAAGATAAAATGAACTTATGGGACTTTATCAGGATAAAGAGCTTCTGCACAGCCAAGGAAACAGTCAAAAAAACTAAGAGACAGCCCACGGAATGGGAGAATATATTTGCAAAGGACACCACAGATAAAGGACTGGTATCCAAGATCTACAAAGAACTTCTCAAACTCAATACACGAGAAACAAATAAACAAATCATAAAATGGGCAGAAGATATGAACAGACACTTTTCCAATGAAGACATACAAATGGCTAACAGACACATGAAAAAATGTTCAAAATCATTAGCCATCAGGGAAATTCAAATCAAAACCACACTGAGATACCACCTTACGCCAGTTAGAATGGCAAAGATAGACAAGGCAAGAAACAACAATTGTTGGAGAGGATGTGGAGAAAGGGGATCCCTCCTACATTGTTGGTGGGAATGCAAGTTGGTACAGCCACTCTGGAAAACAGTGTGGAGGTCCCTTCAAAAGTTAAAAATTGAACTACCCTATGATCCAGCCATTGCACTACTGGGTGTTTACCCCAACAATGCAGATGTAGTGAAGAGAAGGGCCATATGTACCCCAATGTTCATAGCTGCATTGTCCACAATAGCCAAATCATGGAAGGAGCCGAGATGCCCTTCAACAGATGACTGGATTAAGAAGCTGTGGTCCATATATACAATGGAATATTACTCAGCTATCAGAAAGAACGAATTCTCAACATTTGCTGCAACATGGACGGCACTGGAGGAGATAATGCTAAGTGAAATAAGTCAAGCAGAGAAAGACAATTATCATATGATTTCTCTCATCTATGGAACATAAGAACTAGGATGATCGGTAGGGGAAGAAAGGGATAAAGAAAAGGGGGGTAATCAGAAGGGGGAATGAAACATGAGAGACTATGGACTATGAGAAACAAACTGAAGACTTCAGAGGGGAGGGGGTGGGGGAATGGGATAGACTGGTGATGGGTAGTAAGGAGGGCACGTATTGCATGGTGCACTGGGTGTTATACGCAACTAATGAAGCATCAAACTTTACATCGGAATCTGGGGATGTACTGTATGGTGATTAACA